>NC_069508.1:93315911-93345525 GCF_027579735.1 Bombina bombina | reverse complement strand
CAGTGGGGATTAAATCAGCATTAACACCTTAAGACTCAGGGGACACACAAAGTGACACAGAGACCCCAGTCTTCCTAATTCCTCCAGAATAATAAAACAGAGAAACAAGGAAAAAAAAACAAAAAAAAACAACACAGAACTTTTAGAAATTTCTCTCTGTAAGGCATAGACAATTATGGCACACTAAACAGGGTCCGAAGCCCCCCCCCCCCCCCCCACATGAAGACCCTCAGCACATAGGATTAGTACTGGTTCTTGACACACGCATGAGAACTGCTGAATCTTCCTAATCTACATGAAAGTCCTTTAAACAAGAGCTGTTTGCATGCAAAAGTATTTCCCCCCATACCATAAAAAGACTGACAAGATGTCGGGAGGCAAAAAACAGCCAGACAGACGTCAAAAAAACAAGCATAAATTCAAGAAACAGATCAACCGCGACCAGAAACCTCTGATCTCCTTGTGCAAGATACTCACCCAATTGTATCACAGCTCTCAGCCCTTTTCTTGCCCAAGATTGAGCAGCTCCAGACAGGTATGGACACACTGTCCACAGAATTTAAAGCCTTTTCGTCCCGCTTAACCAATGTAGAGCAAAAAGTGGAGGAGGGAGAGGAAAGATACAGAGAGACCTCCTCATCTATTACCAACCTCCAAAAACAAAATAAGATCTTACAAGCTAAACTGGAAGATCTGGAGAACAGATCAAGGAGAAACAACATCCGTATAGTGGGAGTTCCAGAATCCGTCCCATAGAATTTGCAGAAACTGTTCTCCCGGGCCTCCTCAAGCTCTCAACCTCTAATGTACCGTGCATCGTTGAAAGGGCCCATAGAATTGGAGCACCGCAGCGAAAGAATGTCCAAGATCGAGCCCCAAGACAGATTATGGTACAGTATCTAAACTTCAAGGACAAAATACTAATGCTCCGAGCCTACAGACAGATGCCCACCATCACCTATGAGGGGAGAAAATATATATCTTTCAAGATTATTTAGCAGAAGTAGCGAAAAAGGAGAGAATTCTCGCCATATTGCAGGAAATTGATAGCCCAAGGTGAATCTGTGGCGCTCCTATACCCAGCTAAGCTGAGACTGCAAACGGCACAGGGCCCCGAAGTTATTTGAGACACCACAACATCTGCAGGTATTTCTGGAGCAAGCTAGGAGACCTCCGGATAACATACAAGGAGATCAACGAGGAGAGGAAACTGGAACCTGAACTAGGAAAGTACTTTTGAACACTGTAAAGACTCACACCTTAGGCTTAGCAGCCTGCGTTGACCGAATGGAGGTTCGTTAAGAACTCTAAGTGGTATAAACCACTGTTTACATGCTCTTACTAGGGAAATAAGGGGGGGGGGGGGGCTGTTGGGATTTTCTGAAGTTCATTTGTTTGTGTTACTGTTTCACAGAGTGGGCCTGTTTACCTGATTTAAGTTATATTATTCAGCATTTTAGAGGTGGTAATACACCTTATATTCAACTGTTGCTTTTCCATTCAGAGACCTGAAGGGAGAAGCTGAACTGATCTTAGGAATATTGGTAAGATTGTACTCTCTCCCTCGACCAGCCAACAGTAAGTAACCACGGCAGACCATACATACACAAAGCACACCACTCTTTAAGAAAATAGCAAGGTGCACACATAGTGTCATAAAACATGAAAATTGTGTCATGGAATGGGGGGGGGGGAATAGCCTCCCCCATAAAGAGAAAGGCTATACTTAAATACCTTAAAAACCAGCGTGCTGATATAACGATTCTAGAGGAAACCCACTTATCAAACACAGAACACCAAAAACTGAAACAGGGGTGGGTGGGGGAAGTAATCCATACTACCTATGAAGAGAAGCGAGCTAGGGGGATTGCTATCCTTTTCAGAAAAAACCTAGACTATACTATTGACAAACAACATGCAGACACGGAAGGGAGATATGTTCTTACTAAACTGAAGTACGAGAACAAAACCCTTACTATTGGGGGAGTGTATGGCCCCCACACTAACAAGAAGGAGCTTTGGAGGGATCTAAGCAACAAGATATTACAATTTGCAGACACCCCGATGATCTTGGGTGGCGATTACAATATAGTCCCGCAGTCACCAGCTGACAGGTTTAGAGACCCTGCCTCAAATATCATACAGCACACGACTCAATGTAACGCTAAAAGAGACTCCCTTACCTTATCTAAGATTAAACACACTCTAGCATTAACAAACATCTGGAGGGACAAACATCCAGAGGAGCGGAATTACACCTGCTCCACCCCAGCTAAACATACACTCTCTAGGATAGACTTATTTTTAACAACTAACTTCCTAAGACCAAGTATAACTGACGCAAGTATAGACATCCCAACAATATCAGACCATGCACCTATCAGCCTAAAAATCAATCTCACACCCCGGAGAGAAAGACCACGTAGATGGTTCTTCCCGACGTATCTCTATGGGGATGTGAACTTCAAACATTTACTAGTGGGAGAATGGAGGGCATACAAGACTTTAAATAATGCACACAGATGTAACACTCTCCTGTTCTGGGAGGCGAGCAAAGCAGTGATGAGGGGATCTATAACCTCATACTCAGCGGGCAAAATAAAACCGAAGAAAGTGAGAACAGAAATCTTACTGAGAAGAGTGTTAAGTGTGAGAAACAAGTACCTGCGTAACCCTAACCCTAATACAAAACAGAGCTTTGTAGAGGCGAAGGCCGCGAGGGACACAGCAATACACTAAGATACAATAAGGGAATGACAGCAGTGCAGGCTAAATTTTACCATTATGGAGACAAGACTGGGAAGTTTTTAGCTAGACTCACCAAGCTCACCAGACCCAACAGATATATAAATGCCATTAAAGTAGGAGACACCGTACACACAACCACGTCAGGCATACAAACAGCCTTTACAAAATATTATCAAACACTATACAAGGGAACTCCGATAGATAAACCACAACAGGACCTGTTCTGGGAATCTATACGCAACCCACACATCTCAGAGGAACACTTAAGTCTCCTAAACGCAAAAATCAAGGAGACAGACATTAAAGGCGATAAACACACTCCCACTTGACAAGACACCAGGCCCTGATGGGCTTCCCAGAGAATACTACAAGTTATGGGGGGGGGGAAGCGTGGCACCGGTACTCACCTCACTTTATAACAAAATCATGAATGGAGAAGTGACCCTTAATGAACGTTTCACAGAAGCCAATGTTAGTGTAATCCCCAAAGCAAACAAAGACTCGCTCCTTCCTCAGTCATATCGCCTCATATCCTTAATGAACCAAGACTACAAATTACTGACAAAAATACTAGCAGACAGACTGGCAGTGGCTCTACCCACCCTAATACATCAAGATCCAACGGGTTTTGTAAAGAGAAGATCTTCAGTTTTAAATCTTCGGAAGCTCCAATTCATACTAACCCATTTCTGGAACAAAACAAAGGAGGGAGGGAGAGGGACTCCTGAAGCATGTGCTTTACTGGTAGATGCGGAGAAGGCCTTTGACATGGTCCTTTGGGATCATCTCTTCCATACTCTCGACAAATTTGGTATCACAGGCCTTTTTGCGCACACAATCAGATCACTATATGCCAATCCTAAAGCATCCATACTAATTAATGGGGCCCCGTCATCCTCCTTTTAGCTGGGTAGGGGGACTAGACAGGGGTGCCCACTGTCTCCCCTACTCTTTGACCTGTCGATCGAACCCTTAGCCATCAAAATAAGAACAGAAACGGAGGGGTTGTGGGTGGGGGGGGTCCAGTGTCATCTGTCCCTTTTTGCAGATGACATGATACTTTACATACAGAACCCAAAGGAAAACATCCCACAGGTTATGCAAATTATACACCAATTTGGCCTTGTTTCTGGCTACAAAGTGAATACGGACAAATCCGAGCTAATCTGGTTACAAATTAAATCAACACATACAACCCTACCATTTAACTTCAAACACGTCACTAACTCTTTTACATACTTGGGAATCAAACTTTCGACAGATCCAAGAGAATGGTACCATCTTAATTACCGCCCCATAATCAAAGACATACAAGATATGCTGCTTAGATGGGATAAATTACCTATCACGATGTCCGGAAGGATAGCCCTAATCAAAATGATTATGTTCCCAAAATTTTTATATCTGTTTCAGATGATACCGGAGAACATCCATAAGACAGACCTTAGGGCAATTAACAGAGCCTGTCTCTCCTTTGTGTGGGCAAGGAAAAAACACAACATAAAAGCTTCCAGGATGATGGCTGAGGTTAGCTCGGGGGGTCTTGCGATCCCAAACTTAGAAGCATACTGTGGGGCGGCCCAAATTAAATACGTACTAGACTGGTTAACGGGGAAACAACATTTTACACTGCCGGCACTAGAAGGGCAACTAGTATCCCCATGGTCACTTCAAGCGATTCCACACATGTCAGCCCCACACATTAACAAACTCCTCAATGATTACCCAATGCTACACCAGCCCCTTCGAGCTTGGTGGAAAATGTGTAGGAAACTCCAGTTTAATCACAATTACACAAGATATCTCCCACTGAATGGTAACCCAGAGTTCCCCGCGGGAATAGATTCTGGGGTGTTCACCACATGGAAAACCAGAGGATTGACCTCGGTGTCCCAGATCGTTAATAGTTTAGACATGAAAGTTAAATCATTCAGAGACCTACAAACACAGTATAATTTGCCACACAAACATCACTTCGTGTACTTACAGGCAAGACATTATGTCAACGAATTACTCAAATACGAGGAACTTGCAAACCAAAACTTGGGGAAAAATAGGCTACTCCACAGAATAGCGCAAGGAGAGACATCTATTTCCCCCATTTATAAACTTTACATGCAACAGACTAATGAATCAACAACAAAACATATTAGTGACAACTGGACATCCACTCTTAATATAGAGATCCCGACAGATATGGCAAAGCGAAGTATAGTGAGGTCAAGGAAGGCAACCCTATCGGTGACTAACCGAGAATCACACACCAGACTACTGCAGAATGCATACATACCACCTAAAATCTACAAAAAGTGGAGACCAAACTCAGAGGGTTATTGTCAGAAATGCAGAGCACCAGATGCAGACTTACTACACATGTTATGGAGTTGTCCAAAAATAAGCAGATTCTGGGGAATGGTAGCTCACTGGATAAAACCACTTTTCATATGACCTTGGAAATTTCCCCTAAATTGATAGTGTTCTTGGAGACCTCAGCATCAACCTCCGATAACATTGGGAAATGGACCAGTAATATAATTCTTCAAGCCAGGAAACTTATTTTTAAGGGATGGCTTGGTGCTGTGGCCTCCACAATCCCACAACTCAAAGCAAGTATACAAAAGCAATTGACAGGTGAGGCAGCAGATATATATAATTTCGATTCCTTGGCTGCCATACCGTCTCAAAGGCAACATAGGTCCAGAAAATCAATGTGCCAAATTTCCATGTAAATGGGCAGGCCCAATGTTGGGCCCTGTAACTTCCTGAAACCCCATAAAACCTGTGAATGGGGGGTATCGTTGTACTCATGGGACATCGTTGAACACAAAAATCAGTGTTTTATGGCAGTAAAACATACAAAGATGATATAAAAAGCAGTGTTTATGTGATAAAATAAAATCTGAACAGTACATTTGGCCATATGTTGTGACTAAGTAGCTACAAAAAAGACTAAACATAGTCCTTTTTAAATACCCTGGGGTGTCTACTTTTGCAAATGGAATGCCATGATGGGGTAATTATCTTTCTTGGGCTGCTATGTCTCAAAGAGGACATAGGCCCAGAAAATTAATGTGCCAAATTTCCATGTAAATAAGAAGATCTCATATTTGGCCCTGTAACTTCTGCAAGCCCCATAAAACCTGTACATGGTGGGTACTGTTGTACTTGTAGGACATTGCCGAATAAAAGGTGTGTGTTTTATAGCAGCAAAACATAAGCATGATGACAGAAACAACCAAAGTGCAGTGTTTGTGTAAAAAACCCATACAAAAAATATGAGCATTACATTTGGACAGGTGTTGTGACTAAGGGCCTTATAAAAAAAAAAAAAACGAGACATAGCCCCTTTGGAATACCCTGGGTTGTGTTCTTTTGCAAATGGTTTGCCATGATGGGGTAATTTTCATTCCTGGGCTGAAATGTCTAAAAGGTGATTTAACCCCCGAAAATGAATGCGCCAAATTTCTATGTTAAATGGGTATGTTGGGCCCTGTAACTTCCAGAAATCTCAGAAAACTTGTACATGGGGGGTATCTATGTACTCTTGGGACATCGCTGAACACAAATATGGGTGTTTTATTGCAGTAATATCTATCAGGATGATGATATTCACAATAAAATAGTTTGGCAAACATAAAATTTAATTTCTGACACTTATAATTTTTTTATATAACAGTTTATAAATAAATATTTGATGCTAAAAGTAAGCACTATCTGTCCTCTAAAAATACAATATATATAATAAGTGTGGGTGCATTTAATGTGAAGGAGGTACATTATGGTTGGACATATAGCTAAAATGTTTTTGTCACCTATGTGTTCAGACTTTGTTGCAATAGTAAGTTACTGTGTTTTCCGATCTCTTTAATTAAATGTGTGATTATTTGTGTAAGTACTCTCATTCGTTCTTGGAGAGTTTTATCAATATATACGAAGAAGTATATAAATCAATACTTAGCCTTGTGCATACAGTTCTATTGCAACAAGCTATTCAGCCCTTTAAATGCCACTAAACCCAAAATCTTTCTTTCATGATTCAGATAGAGAACAGAAATTTAAACATTACAATTTACTTCCATAATTTATTTTGCTTCATTTTTTAAATATCCTTATTTGAAGAAAAAGCAATGCACATGGTGAGCCAATCACATGATGCTTCTATGTGCAGCAACCAATCAGCAGCTAGTGAGCATATCTAGATATGTTTTTCATCAAAGAATATCAAGAGAATAAAACAAATTAGATAATATAAGTAAATTAGAAAGATGTTTAAAATTGCATTCTCTTTCTAAATCATAAAAGAAAAAATGTGGGTGGCATGTCCCTTTAATATCAATAGAACTGTAGGTTTTTAACTGTATTTTGTTACAGGAATTTCTTGTGAAAATGAAAATATTATAGGGGCTGTTTAAACAAAACAATTGTGTATTACAATGTGATCTAAGAAAGCAAATACTATAATCAACCAACACAATGTCATTTTGTTATTACCTGATCAATTGCAAAAAATATGCTATCGTAGAGATCTTTCTGAGTGTATACAGTGCGGCTGTAGTCATCTTCATCAGTGCCAGTATAACCTTTGAGAAACAGGTGTTTAAAAGCCATTGTGTTCTCTTCTTTGAAGGAAACCACCAGCTGGTTGCTCAGTCCAAATAGTACAAGCTAAAAGAAAAACAACTGCTTACAATACACTTTTGAATACAGCAAAAATATTTTTAAAAAAATAATTAAACGTTAAGATTTAATCCTTTCAGTGTTAACGACGGCTCTGAGCCGTCGCAGTTTCCCACTCAGGTGCTAACGAAGGCTCAGAGACATTGCTTGCAATCTGGGGGCTCTCAACCGCCCCTGGGGGCTTCACATTATGCGCAGTGACATGCTGCTTAGAAGCCTGTATCTCAGGCATCTAAGCAGCTACAGATCCCCAAGACCCACCGTTGGAAAGGTAACCTCATAACATTTCCAACAGTATAAATCTTGGGGATCTGAGAGAAAAAAAAAAAAAAAGTAAAAAAAAAAAACATTCGAAAAAAAAATAAAATAAAAAAAACACCTTTAACCCCTTAATGACCGGAGCATTTTTCAATTTTCTTACCCTTAATGACAATGGCTATTTTTACATTTCTGCAGTGTTTGTGTTTAGCTGTAATTTCCCTCTTACTCATTTACTGTACCCACACATATTATATACCGTTTTTCTCGCCATTAAATGGACTTTCTAAGGATACCATTATTTTCATCATATCTTATAATTTCCTATAAAAAAAAATATAAAATATGAGGAAAAAATTGAAAAAAACACACTTTTTCTAACTTTGACCCCCAAAATCTGTTACACATCTACAATCACCAAAAAACACCTATGCTAAATAGTTTCTAAATTTTGTCCTGAGTTTAGAAATACCCAATGTTTACATGTTCTTTACTTTTTTTGCAAGTTATAGGGCCATAAATACAAGTAGCACTTTGCTATTTCCAAACAACTTTTTTTCAAAATTAGCGCTAGTTACATTGGAACCCTGATATCTGTCAGGAATACCTGAATATCCCTTGACATGTATATATTTTTTTTTAGAAGACAACCCAAAGTATTGATCTAGGCCCATTTTGGTATATTTCATGCCACCATTTCACCGCCAAATGTCATCAAATAAAAAAAAAAAGTTCACTTTTTCACAAATTTTGTCACAAACTTTAGGTTTCCCACTGAAATTATTTACAAACAGCTTCTGCAATTAAGGCACAAATGGTTGTAAATGCTTCTTTGGGATCCCCTTTGTTCAGAAATAGCAGACTTATATGGCTTTGGGGTTGCTTTTTGGTAAGTAGAAGGCCGCTAAATGCTGCTGCGCACCACACGTAAATTATGCCCAGCAGTTAAGGGGTTAAATTAGGTAGCTTGTAGGGAGCTTGCAGGGTTAATTTTAGCTTTAGGGTAGAGATCAGCCTCCCACCTGACACATCCCACCCCCTGATCCCTCCCAAACAGTTCTCTTCCCTCCCCCACCCCACAATTGTCCCCGCCATCTTAAGTACTGGCAGAAAGTCTGCCAGTACTAAATAAAAGGAGTTTTTCTTTTTTTTAATAAAAAAAAATAAAATGTTTTAGCTGTGATGGACTCCTGCCTTAGCCCCAACCTCCATGATCCCCCCCCCCCCCCAGCTCTCTAACCCTCTCCCCTACCTAATTGCCGCCATCTTGGGTACTGGCAGCTGTCTGCCAGTACCCAATTTGCCCCCCAAAAAAGTGTTTTTTTGATCTTTTATTGCCATTTTAAATTTTTCTGTAGTGTAGCAGCCCCCCACAATACCCCAACCCCCTCCCAGATCCCCTCTTCCCTCCTCATTGGTGTCAGTGTGGGTAGCTAATCGCGCACGCGCGCCCCCGCACGCTCCCGGCACCCGGCGTGCACATTGCACTTACAGGAGCCGGATGCCGGGTAGCGATGGGCCGCCCACCCGCCTCCCTGTTGTGCTCCCACCCACCAACGAACCGGCACCATCGCTACCGGTGCAGAGAGGGCCACAGAGTCTTCTGAAAGGGTATTGCAGGATGCATCACTGCAATACCCTGAGAGCTGCTGGAAGCGATTGCGATCGCTTCCAGCACTCTCTTAGACAACTGACGTACCAGGTACGTCTATTGTCATTAACTGTAAGTTAATGCATGACGTACCTGGTACGTCAGTTGTCATTAAGGGGTTAAACATCCCAGGTAGGAAATTGCTTAGCACTCAAAGGGTTAATATTCTTAGTTAAAAAAATAAATACATAATTTTTAATTGGGAAAAAAAATAATGTAGAATACAATAACCCCCAACACATTTCCAAATTTAATCCAAATCCTGGTTCGAGCTCAACATAAAATCACGCTGAAAAGTTTTTGCATTTTTGGAGACCTGACAAAGTGTTAATGTATGAAAATATGCGTAACAAATGAAAAATACGAAACTATTTTACATGCGATATGTATAAAATAAATGGGAAATAAAGGTTTATTATTAAAATAAAGTTTTAACAGGGAATTAAAAGGAAATAATATACGACAAGGTGCTGTACTGTGAATGGCTTTAAGGTGTATATGTACCTACTGTATGTATGAGTGTAGTATTTTAAACTTGCTTTTCAATACAACACCATAGGTTATATCCAATTGAAAAACACTACTAGAGCGTAGATTTTGCGCACCTTCCACTTAATGTTTGAACAATAGCCAACATGGGTTTTTTAGTGCTCTCCCATTGTATTATGGGAGGGATTTAGCGAACCTGCGCTATTCACCTTCCAGATGCACAACTTAGATTTTTGCTCAAAAGATTAATATATATATATATATATATATATATATATATATATATATATATATATATATATATATATATATATATATATATATATATATTATATTATATTAATAATAATACCACAACAACAATAATAAAAGCTCTATTTATTTAACCCTTTCCTGATGGGACTCATTTGTCTACATCAGAACGCGTGACTTCAATGATGGGATTGAGTCGGGGGGGAGTAGACACTAGGCACACCCTCCAGCCCGTGAACCCATTTAGGAAGCGGCTATAGCTTAAGGACAGCATGGAATGTCCTAGCAGCGGGAAGGGGTTAACAAGCGATGTTAGCACACAAGCAATATTTTTGCTCTCCACTTATTTTAAAGGGCAGTAACAGTTGAAAGATTACATGCTATCATTTGTTGGAGCATGTCATTTATAAGATAAAGACCAAAGACCACACACTACTGTGTGTCATGTATTAAATCCCTGCAAAGTAGAAGTATTGCTTGTGACCCACAGTAACGGCCGCTGATCCAATCAGCAGCGCTAGTTAAAAAGCTGAGTTGTGAGACTAGCGCTGCTAATTGGATCAGAGGCATTTACCGCTCTAGACCACCAGCGCCCTTTGCGGGGGTTTATTTTTAGACTTTTATGGCCCTTTAAAGTCCTTAGTGTTTAACATATCCACCCCACAAAGGTAATAAACCCATAGCTAAAGTTCTTCTCATGAGCCACAACATTCCTGAGCTGTCAGCTAAAAAGAAGTGATAGACGCGTGTATCCAAATATGCCTGGACATCGTCTTACGCAGGAGCTGCAATGTGTTATAGCTCCCCATTGACACTCTACTCTCACCTTTAAACTAATATGTAAAAGTAAAAATGATTAATATGGAGCTTCTTAAACCTAAAATTTTTGGGGGGTCTCCAAGAAATGTAGTTGTTTTGTACGCAGGGAGACAGAGCAGTAGTCGTCCCTGGTACAATGGCAGGTTGGTAATTGCAGCTGAGCCTAACAAAATCATTGAATCACTTAGGCTAAAAAGAATAAGTGGTTGCTGTGGATATCCACATAATCTTCAAATTTAAGTTTTGATTGGCTAAATATTTTCAACTCTTCACACAACCTTGTTATATTAAACTATAAACAGCAGTAAGGGGAGCAAAGTAAACTAAACATACAATTTCTAGCTGATAGACACTTTAAAAGAAATAAAGAACTAGTAAATATATGATCAATCCTATCAAAAAACAGAATTTATGCTTACCTGATAAATTACTTTCTCTTGCGGTGTATCCAGTCCACGGATTCATCCTTACTTGTGGGATATTCTCATTCCCTACAGGAAGTGGCAAAGAGAGCACACAGCAAAGCTGTCCATATAGCTCCCCCTCTGGCTCCGCCCCCCCCAGTCATTCGACCGATGGTTAGGAGAAAAAGGAGAAACCATAGGGTGCAGTGGTGACTGTAGTTTAAACAAAAAATTTTAACCTGACTTAATTGCCAGGGCGGGCCGTGGACTGGATACACGGCAAGAGAAAGTAATTTATCAGGTAAGCATAAATTCTGTTTTCTCTTGCAAGGTGTATCCAGTCCACGGATTCATCCTTACTTGTGGGATACCAATACCAAAGCTTTAGGACACGAATGAAGGGAGGGAACAAGACAGGTAACCTAAACAGAAGGCACCACTGCTTGTAAAACCGTTCTCCCAAAAATAGCCTCCGAAGAAGCAAAAGTATCGAATTTGTAAAATTTGGCAAAAGTATGCAGTGAAGACCAAGTCGCTGCCTTACAAATCTGTTCAACAGAAGCCTCATTCTTGAAGGCCCAAGTGGAAGCCACAGCTCTGGTGGAATGAGCTGTAATTAGTTCAGGAGGCTGCTGTCCAGCAGTCTCATAAGCCAATCGGATGATGCTTTTCAACCAGAAAGAGAGGTAGCCGTCGCTTTTTGACCTCTCCTCTTACCAGAATAGACAACAAACAAAGATGATGTTTGTCTGAAATCCTTAGTTGCTTGTAAATAGAATTTCAAAGCACGAACCACATCAAGATTGTGTAAAAGCCGTTCCTTCTTAGAAGCTGGATTAGGACACAGAGAAGGAACAATGATTTCCTGGTTAATGTTCTTATTAGAAACAACTTTAGGAAGAAAACCAGGTTTGGTACGTAAAACTACCTTATCTGCATGGAACACCAGATAGGGTGAATTACACTGCAAAGCAGACAATTCTGAAACTCTTCGAGCAGAAGATATAGCAATCAAAAACAAAACTTTCCAAGATAATAACTTAATATCTATGGAATGTAAAGGTTCAAACAGAACCCCTTGAAGAACTGAAAGAACTAAATTTAGACTCCATGGAGGAGCCACAGGTTTATAGACAGGCTTGATTCTGACTAACGCCTGTACAAACGCTTGAACATCTGGTACTGCTGCTAGACACTTGTGTAAAAGGATCAACAGAGCTGATATCTGTCCCTTTAGGGAACTAGCTGATAAGCCTTTCTCCAATCCTTCTTGGAGAAAAGACAATATTCTTGGAATCCTAAGCTTACTCCACGAGTAACCCTTGGATTCACACCAACAAAGATATTTCCGCCATATCTTGTGGTAAATTTTCCTGGTGACAGGTTTTCTAGCTTGGATCAGAGTATCTATGACTGATTCAGAGAACCCACGCTTGGTTAGAATTAAGCGTTCAATCTCCAAGCAGTCAGCTGCAGAGAAACTAGATTTGGATGCTTGAAAGGACCCTGTATTAGAAGATCCTGCCTCATTGGCAGTGTCCATGGTGGAACAGATGACATGTCCACTAGGTCTGCATACCAAGTCCTGTGTGGCCACGCAGGCGCTATCAGAATTACAGAGGCCTTCTCCTGTTTGATTCTGGCTACCAGCCGAGGGAGAAGGGGAAACGGTGGAAAGACATAGGCCAGATTGAAGGACCAAGGCGCTACTAGAGCATCTATCAATGCCGCCTTGGGATCCCTGGACCTGGATCCGTAAAGGGGAAGATTGGTGTTCTGACGGGACGCCATCAGATCCAACTCTGGAATGCCCCAAAACTGAGTCAGCTGAGCAAATACCTCCGGATGGAGTTCCCACTCCCCAGGGTGAAAAGTCTGACGACTTAGGAAATCCGCTTCCCAGTTGTCTACTCCTGGGATGTGAATTGCAGATAGGTGGCAAGAGTGATCCTCCGCCCACCTGATTATCTTGGTTACTTCCTGATGATTGATGTATGCTACAGTCGTGATGTTGTCCGACTGAAATCTGATGAACTTGGCCGTCGCTTGCTGAGGCCATGCCTGGAGCGTATTGAATATCGCTCTCAGTTCCAAAATGTTTATCCGGAGAAGAGACTCTTCCCGACACCATAGGCCCTGAGCTTTAAGGGAGCCCCAGACCGCGCCCCAGCCTAACAGACTGGCGTCGGTCGTTACGATGATCCACTCCGGTCTGCGGAAGCACATTCCCTGAGACAGGTGATCCTGAGACAACCACCAGAGAAGAGAATCTTTGGTTTCCTGGTCCAGTTGGATTTGAGGAGACAAATCTGCATAATCCCCATTCCACTGTTTGAGCATGCACAATTGTAGTGGTCTGAGATGAATTCGAGCAAAAGGGACTATGTCCATTGCTGCTACCATTAATCCGATTACCTCCATGCACTGAGCTACAGATGGCCGAAGAATGGAATGAAGAGCTCGGCAAGTGCTTAGAAGCTTTAACCTTCTGACCTCCGTCAGAAATATTTTCATTTCTACCGAGTCTATTAATGTTCCCAGGAAGGGAACCCTTGTGAGCGGGGACAGATAACTTTTTTCGGTGTTCACCTTCCACCCGTGAGACCTTAGAAAGGCCAGAACAATATCCGTATGAGCCTTGGCTCTGAGAAAAGACGACGCCTGTATCAATATGTCGTCCAGATAGGGTGCTACTGCAATGCTCCGCGGTCTTAGTACCGCTAAAAGGTACCCTAGCACCTTTGTGAAAATTCTTGGAGCGGTGGCCAACCCGAAGGGAAGGGCCACGAACTGGTAATGCTTGTCCAGAAAAGCGAACCTTAGGAACTGATGGTGATCTTTGTGGATAGGAATATGAAGGTACGTATCCTTTAGATCCACGGTAGTCATATATTGACCTTCCTGGATCATCGGTAAGATTGTCCGAATGGTCTCCATCTTGAAGGATGGAACTCTGAGGAATTTGTTTAGAATTTTTAGATCCAGGATTGGTCTGAAAGTTCCTTCCTTTTTGGGAACCACAAACAGGTTCAAGTAAAAACCCAGTCCTCGTTCTGTAATTGGGACTGGATATATCACTCCCATCTTGAGTAGATCTTCTACACAGCGTAAGAACACCTCTTTCTTTGTCGTGTCTGTAGACAGACGAGAAATGTGGAACCTTCCCCTTGGAGGAGAGTCCTTGAATTCTAGAAGATATCCCTGAGCAACTATCTCTAATGCCCAGGGATCGGGAACATCTCTTGCCCAAGCCTGAGCAAAAAGAGAGAGTCTGCCCCCTACCAGATCCGGTCCCGGATCGGGGGCTACCCCTTCATGCTGTCTTAGTAGCAGCTGCAGGCTTCTTGGCCTGTTTACCCTTGTTTCAGCCCTGCAAAGGTTTCCAGGTTGCCTTGGGCTGTCAAGAGTTACCCTCTGAAGTTGCGAAAGGAACGAAAATTAGCCTTGTTTTTAGCCTTAAAAGGCCTATCTTGCGGGAGGGCATGGCCCTTTCCCCCAGTGATATCCGAAATAATCTCTTTCAACTCGGGCCCGAAAAGGGTCTTTCCCTTGAAAGGAATATTCAGTAACTTTGTCTTAGACGACACATCGGTCGACCATGATTTAAGCCAAAGCGCTCTGCGCGCCATGATGGCAAAACCAGAATTTTTCGTCGCTAACTTAGCTAATTGAAAAGCGGCATCTGTGATAAAAGAATTAGCCAGCTTTAGCGCCTTAATTCTATCCATAATTTCGTCATATGAGGTCTCCGTCTGGAGCGACTCCTCCAGCGCCTCAAACCAGAAAGCCGCTGCAGTAGTTACAGGAATAATGCAGGCAATAGGTTGGAGAAGGAAACCTTGAACAAATATTTTCTTTAGTAAACCTTCCAATTTTTTATTCATAGGATCTTTGAACGCACAACTGTCTTCAATTGGTATGGTTGTGCGCTTGGCTAGTGTTGAAACTGCCCCCTCTACCTTAGGGACCGTCTGCCATGCGTCCCGTCTGGGATCAGTAATGGGGAACATTTTCTTAAAGATAGGGGGGGGAACAAAGGGTACACCTGGTCTCTCCCACTCCCTATCCACAATATCCGCCACCCTCTTCGGGATCGGAAACACATCAGTGTATACAGGGACTTCTAGATATTTGTCCATTTTACACAATTTCTCTGGGACCACCATGGGGTCGCAATCATCCAGCGTAGCTAATACCTCCTTAAGCAGCACGCGGAGGTGTTCCAGCTTAAATTTAAACGCTAAGGAATCTGATTCTGCCCGCTGAGAAACCTTTCCAGTGTCAGAAATTTCTCCCTCGGACAGCACATCCCTCACCGACACTTCAGAGTGTTGTGAGGGTACAACAGATAAATCCTCCAAAGCTTCTGATTGCTCATACTCTGTTCCTAAAACCGAGCCATCACGCTTATTAGGAAAAACTGGCAGTTTGGATAAAAATGCTGCAAGGGAATTATCCATGACTGCTGCTAATTGTTGTAATGTAATAGGGGTCAATGCGCTAGAGGTACTAGGCATCGCTTGCGCGGGCGTAACTGGTGTCGACACATGGGGAGAGGAAGGTGGGCTATCCTCATTACCTTCTGTTAAAGAATCATCTTGGGATACATTTATAAGTGAAACATCGTGATCTTTAAAATGCTTAGACACATTAGCACACTTAAAACACAAATGTAAAGGGGGTTCCACCATGGCTACTAAACACGTAGAGCAACGTCTATCTGTAGGCTCAGACATGTTAAACAGACTTAGACAGCACTCAAATACTGAAAAATACAATTTGAGAAAAAACGGTACTGTGCCTTTAAATAATAAAAAGCGCACACTTTTTTACTAAATCACAAAAAATGATCCAATCTTACTGAAATTTTTACCACACTATCTTAATGCTTTGGAATGATTGCACAGTAAATTTCAAGTCAATTAACCCCTTAATGCCCGAACCGGAGCAACTTAAAGCTGACAACCGGTTAGCAAACTACAGCACCGTGCCACAGCAATCTGCTGTGGCCCTACCTTGCCCCTGGGGATTAATTTGATAGAAATAAGCCTCTATGAAGTCCTCAAGTATTCTTTGGACCCTCCACGTGAAGCTGCATGAAGCTGTCTGCAATATGAACTGCGCAACTGAGGTGCGAAATTTAGGCCCCCTCCCTCTCCACTCCGGAGTTGTGGGGCCTTCAAAACCCTGAATAGGTGTCTAAAATTCTGCCATGTGGAATAAAAAACCCAAAAACCACTCCAAAAGTAATAAAAACTTGTACAATCGTCATATTTTCACTATAAAATAATCGATTGCCCCTTAACAGT
Source organism: Bombina bombina (assembly GCF_027579735.1). NCBI lineage: Eukaryota > Metazoa > Chordata > Amphibia > Anura > Bombinatoridae > Bombina > Bombina bombina. Next base: position 93,328,918 of record NC_069508.1, on the reverse strand, counting down.
GTCCACCAGTCTTTTAGCCCTGTTAATTAAGCCTTCCTTCTATACTGAGTCTCAGAATATGGCTTACCTTCCCCACATGGGAATTCTTGTCAGTCTTCTAGCATTACTAAGTCTTGACTAGAAAAAGATGACTGAACATACCTTGTAGCAGTTAAGCCTGCAAACTGTTCCCCCCCAACTGAAGTTTTCTGGTACTCCTCAGTCCTGCGTGGGAACAGCAGTGGATTTTAGTTACAACATGCTAAAATCATTTTCCTCTCAGCAGAATTCTTCTTCACTTTCTGCTAGAGAGTAAATAGTACAAACCGGCACTATTTAAAAATAACAAACTGTTGATTGAAGATATAAAAACTACAAATCTAACACCACATTCACTTTACCCTCCCGTGGAGATGCTACTTGTTAGAGCGGCAAAGAGAATGACTGGGTGGGGCGGAGCCAGAGGGGGAGCTATATGGACAGCTTTGCTGTGTGCTCTCTTTGCCACTTGCTGTAGGGAATGAGAATATCCCACAAGTAAGGATGAATCCGTGGACTGGATACACCTTGCAGATTAATAATAAAGTACAATGAATACGGATGTGATGATATAAATAAAAACAACTTTATACGCTGAAAAACCTACATAAGTAGGTGGAAAATGTAATAAGACACCGTGTGTAGAGTATACTAAAAATAAAGAAGGAAAATAATGGATATATTAAGAGAATGTTTATTCTATAAAAATCATTAAAACATGCTGAAATATAATATCAAGATACAGTATCTAATATGAAGTATCCAGGTGCCGCTGATACAATGAAACCAAAATATATATCATTCAAGACCACAACTTAAAAAATATCGTATTTGACTCTAAATTGATACCGTCATATATAACACATAAAAACCATAAAACCGTATTGATCTCACTGCAGTGGATTTAAAAAAGGCCTTGTGAATAAATGCTTATCATAAAAAACAGTCTTTTGGGTCAAAAAGTTAAAAAGTTATAAATCCGGATAATAATGTTAGAAATTTGAGGTAACAAACAAGGTTGTTTTGATTTTACCTGTGAGGTGTTACCTTCGATTCAGTGTTTGCAAAACAGAATAACGTTACTCTGTGTTTGCGATCCGTGGTGATGGACCTTTATGTTACTTGATGCATATGACCCGGAAGTTCAAGTAACATAAAAGGTCCGTCCTTACATGTGAAAATATATTACACTCTGTGTTTGCGATCCGTGGTGATGGACCTTTATGTTACTTGAACTTCCGGGTCATATGCATCAAGTAACATAAAGGTCCATCACCACGGATCGCAAACACAGAGTGTAATATATTTTCACATGTAAGGACGGTAACGTTATTCTGTTTTGCAAACACTGAATCGAAGGTAACACCTCACAGGTAAAATCAAAACGACCTTGTTTGTTACCTCAAATTTCTAACATTATTATCCGGATTTATAACATTTTGACCCAAAAGACTTTTTTATGATAAGCATTTATTCACAAGGCCTTTTTTAAATCCACTGCAGTGAGATCAATACGGTTTTATGGTTTTTATGTGTTATATATGACAGTATCAATTTAGTATCAATTTAGAGTCAAATACAATATTTTTTAAGTTGTGGTCTTGAATGATATATATTTTGGTTTCATTGTATCAGCGGCACCTGGATACTTCATATTAGATACTGTATCTTGATATTATATTTCAGCATTTTTTAATGATTTTTATAGAATAAACATCTTATTATATCCATTATTTTCCTTCTTTATTTTTAGTACTCTACACACTGTGTCTTATTAAATTTTCCACCTACTTATGTAGGTTTTTCAGCGTATAAAGTTGTTTTTATTTATATCACCACATCAGTATTCATTGTATTTTATTATTAATCGCCAAGGTTTTTGATAGGATAGATCATATATTTACTAGTTTTTTTATTTTTTTTAAAGTGTCTATCAGCTAGAAATTGTATGTTTAGTTTACTTTGCTCCCCTTACTGCTGTTTATATCTTATTTCTACAATAGCTCAGAGGAACTATTGAATTTTTTAGGGTAGTAGCCTTAGTTATAAAGTTTGGTGCACTCACTCTATTCTTGTTTTTAGTCTTGTTATATTAAAAAAAAAAACATGAATGCAGATAAAATTCCTTTTATGTCATGGGACTCATCGGGCCAGGCAGTCTTCTATTGTCCAATTTTGGTGCACCTGTGTGAACTGTAGCCTCAATTTAGCTGACAGAGTGGCACCCGGTGGGGTCTTCTGCTGCTGTAGCCCATCTGCTTCAAGGTGCGACATGTGTGTTCAGAGATTGTATTCAGCATACCTTGGTTGTAACGAGTGGTTATTTGGTTCGAGATGATAGAAAGGCAACAGTAACTCAGTCTACCCATTCTCCTGACATCAACAAGGCATTGTCATCCACACAACTGCCGCTCACTGGATATTTTCTCTTTTTCTGACCATTTTCTGTAAACCCTAGAGATGGTTGTGCTTGAAAATTCCAGTAGATCAGCAGTTTTAGAAATACTCAGAGCAGCCTGTCTGGCAACAACAACCATGCCATGTTCAAAGTCACTAAAATCCCATTTCTTCCCCATCCTGATGCTCGGTTTGAACTTCAGCAAGTCATCACCACATCTAGATGCCTAAATGCATTTAGTTGCTGCCATGTGATTGGCTGATTAGCAATTTGTGTTACCAAGCAATTGAACAGGTGTACCTAAAAATGGCATATGTATTAAAATATTATTTAAAAAAAATTATATATATATAAAACAAATTATGCTTAACTGATAATTTTCTTTTCTTCTGACAGGAAGAGTCCACAGCTTCATTCATTACTTTACTTTTGGGAATTCAGAACCTGGCCACCAGGAGGAGGCAAAGACACCCCAGCCAAAGGCTTCAAATACCTCCCCCACTTGCCTCATCCCCCAGTCATTCTGCCAAGGGAACAAGGAACAGTAGGAGAAATATCAGGGTATTTTTAAAAGGGTGCCAGAAGATCAAAAATGTACTGCCGCACCATAGATAAAGCGTGGGCGGGAGCTGTGGACTCTTCCTGTCAGAAGAAAAGAAAATTATCAGGTAAGCATAATTTATGTTTTTCTTCATAAAAACAGGGTCCACAGCTGCATTCATTACTTTTGGGAAAACAATACCCAAGCTACAGAGGACACTGAATGCAAACAAACGGTGGGTACAAAAGAGGCGGCTCCTTCGAAAGGCACCACAGCCTGAAATTACTCGACACCCTACAATACACTATAACGACAAGGGAAAAACCGGAGCCCGGGTAACCACTCATCAGTTACACAACCTGCCAAGCCTTGCTAGAGACCACTCAGACCTAGAGTCTGTTGAGCATAAGGCCTCCAAGGAGTCAGACCTGCAGCACTCAACTCCCACAATTCCAAAACCGAAAACCTCTATCAACCCCCAAGAGGGAGAGTAGAGGAACCCAGGAGATCTGAAGGACCATCCAAAACGGGCTTAAATCAAAAACTGGTCAAAATCTCTATCTACCCCCGAGAGAGAGAATAGAGGCCCCATGAGACATCTAAAAGACCAAATCAACTTAGAGCAACCCAAAGTTGCTACAGGACCACTGTCCAGGGAAACAAACTCCCTAGGAGGACAAGAACCAGAAGATAAGTCCATAGTCAGGAGAAAACATCACTAAGATGACCGGAAGGCCACCCTCAAATCCCTGACACAGCACCATACAAACTATGGTGTTCCAGAAACACGCGAGTTCCCCCTTGTAACCTAGACAAGACAAGACCCGTCAGGTTAAGCATAGACAAGCAGAGACAGGAAAACCTTCCCAGCAGCTTAAAAAGAGCTCTCCAAGAAGGCACAGAGCCACCCGTGAGCAAAACTTGTGATGACCCATCTACAGGCCACAAAGCAGTCTTAAGCCATGGTGGGACCGATCCCACTGAAAAATCTCGACAACAGCTCCCAACCAGAAAATTCCGGAACCAAGGAGCGATCCATCCCGGCAACAGCCGCCGTCGGTAGAGAGATGGGCACTAAGATTCCCCCCAACAAAGGGGAGGACAGATTCATAAAAGTAAACGGTCCATGCTGCAAAGCAGACTGATCCATGACCTTCCTTCCAGGATAACGGTCCCAGCCCCAAGGCTAGTGAAAGACCTTTTGCAGACAAGAGTCTCAGACCTTCGGAACAAAAAAAGATGGATCTACGAAGCATCAAAGCCCCAGAGTAGAACTCTGACCGCTACTAAAAAAATAGCATGCTACACTGAACCATGACAGGAACCTCATGCTCGGGTCCAAGGAACCCTACACTGCAGCCTTCCATAAGAAGGAACACTTCTCAAGGGAAGAAAGCACTCTGACCCACAGCATTCCAATACCAGAAATCAATTCCGTGATACTAAGAACGCAAGAGGGAAAAAACACTATGAGGAGAGAAAACCAAGGACCCACGGGCCCTTTACAGATATTGAGGTACCTCCAAACCAAGCAGAGCACTTAAAAATCCCTTCCCTACCCTAGGTGAGAAGAAGATTAATCAACGGAAAACACCCTACTAGAGGCAAACCCCTTGGCCAATATTGTCAGCCCAGTTGGATAGCAACTGGAGCCTACCGGGAAGCATCAGATGTCCCAGCAGACAAGTAGGGACCCATCAGAAAACCTCAAACTGAAGTTTTAGGTTGATATTAATCTTTCATAATAGTAAGAAAACCCCCACCCGCTCCAAAGGGACATGCGGGAGAACCAAACCCTAAGGTTAAGCAAAACCGTCCATACCCTTACCAGGCAAGAGACATAGTCCTTAGCCAGAGTCCTCGAAAAACAGAACCGATCTGAAGCCCCTGAGAAACCCATAAGCTGCATCCTATAGTTAGGAGCACACCCAGACAGAGCCTTCCGCCATCTAAAGTCCTTAGATGTAAAGTACCTAGCAATACCCACAAACCCAAGAGTGTGAAAAGAACTCCCAACCGGTTTAGGAAAGGGTCACCAGTACCCTTGGATCACAAGGCCTAATGACCTGACCCTACGCTGGAAAGACTAAATGATCAGTATCCTGACCCCAGACAGGTGAAAAGACTGTTACTGACCCCAGACCTCTGACCCTCAAGCCCGAAGGGCTAGATCTGCAATAAGATTGGCTGGTAGCACCCAAGAGTCAAAGACCATGGTATGACAAGGGGCAGTTTTTATCTTTTACAGATGATAGTCTCCAGAGATCCCTGCAGGATCGATCTCCTGACATACTTTAAATGGAACAACAATGGGAGCCTTGCAGCTTCTGAAAGAAATGCAGGGAGACCCCTGCACTCCATGCACAAGAGCAGACGAAACACTGAGAAAAAGAAGGACATGCCCACTCTTCCATAACAAATGACCCAACCCAAGACGGGAGGGAAGGAAACCTCGGCACCGCAAATGCAATGCGATTAGGCTACAAGAGTCGTCATCCGGAGATACCGCAAGTGAAGACGCAATTGCCCACTATTCAAATACTAAACCTCCGGGAATAAATCACATCTCCAGTGAATTTAGAAACCACAATGACGTCTGAAAAACTAAATTTATGCTTACCCGATAAATTACTTTCTTTTACGATATGTCCAGTCCACGGATTTCATCCTTACTTGTGGGATATTAACCTCCTGCTAACAGGAAGTGGCAAAGAGCACCACAGCAGAGCTGTATATATAGACCCTCCCCTTCCCCTCCACCCTCAGTCATTCTGCCGAAAAGGAAGAGAAAAGGAAAGGCTAAAAAGGTGCAGAGGTGACTGAAGTTTTCAAAAAATAAAATAAACCTGTCTTAAAATAACAGGGTGGGCCGTGGACTCGTCATATCGTAAAAGAAAGTAATTTATCAGGTAAGCATAAATTTAGTTTTCTTTTACAAAGATATGACGAGTCCACGGATTTCATCCTTACTTGTGGGAAACCAATACCAAAGCAATAGGACACGGATGAAAGGGATGGACAAGACAGGAACCTAAATGGAAGGCACCACTGCTTGAAGAACCTTTCTCCCAAAGATAGCCTCAGAAAAAGCAAAAGTATCAAATTTGTAAAATTTAGAAAAAGTGTGAAGGGACGACCAAGTCGCAGCCTTACAAATCTGTTCCACAGATGCATCGTTTTTAGCCCATGTGGAAGCCACAGCCCTAGTAGAATGAGCCGTAATTCTTTCAGGAGGCTGCTGTCCAGCAGTCTCATATGCCAGGCGGATGATACTTCTCAGCCAAAAAGAAAGAGGTAGCCGTAGCTTTCTGACCCCTACGCTTTCCAGAATAAACAATGAAGATGATTGACGGAAATCCTTAGTTGCCTGTAAGTAAAACTTTAAGGCACGGACCACGTCCAGGTTATGTAACAGACGCTCCTTCTTAGAAGGATTAGGACACAAGGAAGGAACAATAATTTCCTGATTAATATTCTTATTCGAAACAACCTTAGGAAGAAAACCAGGTTTGGTACGCAAAACCACCTTATCAGAATGAAATATGAGATAAGGCGAATCACACTGTAAAGCTGAAAGCTCAGAAACTCTTCAAGCACAAGAAATAGCAACCAAAAACAGAACTTTCCAAGATAATAGTTTAATATCTATGGAATGCATAGGGTCAAACGGAACCCCTTGCAGAACTCGAAGAACTAAATTCAAACTCCAAGGAGGAGTAATAGGTCCAAATACAGGCTTAATTCTAGATAGAGCCTGACAAAAAGCCTGAACATCTGATACATTTGCCAAATGTTTGTGAAACTGAATTGACAAAGCTGAAATTTGTCCTTTTAAGGAACTTGCTGATAACCCTTTCTCCAATCCTTCTTGGAGAAAAGACAAAATCCTATGAATCCTAACTTTACTCCATGAGTAACCCTTGGATTCACACAAATAAAGATATTTACGCCATATCTTATGAAAGATTTTCCTAGTAACAGGCTTTCTAGCCTGTATCAAAGTATTGATAACTGAATCAGTGAATCCTCGCTTTGATAAAATCAAGAGTTCAATCTCCACCCAGTCAGTTGCAGAGAAATTAGACTTGGATGTTGGAAAGGACATTGAATGAGAAGGTCCTGTCTCAACGGAAGTTTCCACGGTGGCAGAGAGGACATGTCCACTAGATCTGCATACCAAGTCCTGCGTGGCCATGCAGGTGCTATCAGGATCACTGACGCTCTCTCCTGTTTGATTCGATCAATCACGCATGGGAGGAGAGGAAACGGCGGAAACACATAAGATAGGCTGAACTACCAAGGAACTGCCAAGGCATCTATCAGTTCGGCCTGAGGATCCCTTGACCGGGATCCGTATCTTGGAAGCTTGGCATTCTGACGAGATGCCATCAAATCCAACTCCGGTCTGCCCCATCTGAGAATCAATGAGGCAAATACCTCCGAGTGAAGTTCCCACTCCCCCGGATGAAAAGTCTGTCGACTTAGAAAATCTGCTTCCCAGTTCTCTACCCCTGGGATGTAGATCGCTGACAGATGACAAGAGTGGGCCTCTGCCCAACTGATTATCTTGGATACTTCTATCATCGCTAAGGAACTCCTTGTTCCCCCTTGATGATTGACATATGCCACAGTCGTTATGTTGTCCGACTGGAATCTGATGAATTTGGCCAAAGCCAACTGAGGCCACGCCTGAAGCGCATTGAATATTGCTCTCACAGTTCCAGAATATTGATTGGAAGTAGAGACTCCACCTGAATCCAAACACCCTGAGCCTTCAGGGAGTTCCAAACTGCACCCCAGCCCAGAAGGCTGGCATCTGTTGTCACTATCACCCACAAGGGTCTGCGGAAACAAGTCCCCTGGGACAGATGATCTGGCGACAACCACCAAAGAAGAGAGTTTCTGGTCTCTTGATCCAGAATTATCTTTGGAGACAAATCCGCATAATCCCCATTCCACTGACCGAGCATGCACAGTTGCAGTGGTCTGAGATGAAAGCGAGCAAACGAAACGATGTCCATTGCCGCTACCATTAATCCGATTACCTCCATACACTAAGCCACTGATGGCCGAGGAATGGACAGAAGTGCTCGGCAAGCATTCAAAATCTTTGATTTTCTGACCTCCGTCAGAAATACTTTCATGGCTACCGAGTCTATCAGAGTTCCCAAGAAAGGAACCCTTGTCTGTGGGACAAGTGAACTCTTCTCTATGTTCACCTTCCAGCCATGAGTTCTCAGAAAAGACAACACTGTGTCCGTGTGAGATTTTGTCAGATGATATGTTGACGTCTGAATCAGAATATCGTCCAGATAAGGCGCCACCGCTATCCCTTGCAGTCTGAGAACCGCCAAAAGAGACCCTAGAACCTTTGTGAAGATTCTGGGTGCTGTGGCCAACCCGAAAGGAAGAGCCACAAACTGATGTTTGTCCAAGAAGGCAAACCTTAGAAATCGATGATGATCTTTGTGGATTGGAACATGAAGGTAAGCATCCTTCAAATCCACGGTAGTCATATATTGACCCTCCTGGATCATTGGCAAAATCGTTCGAATTGTCTCCATCTTGAATGATGGAACTCTTAGAAATTTGTTTAGACACTTGAGGTCCAAAATGGGTCTGAACGTTCCCTCTTTTTTGGGGACCACAAATAGGTTTGAGTAAAACCCCTGTCCCTGTTCCAATTTTGGAACAGGACAGATTACTCCCATAGTAAAAAGGTCTTTTACACAGCGTAAGAACGCCTCTCTCTTTATCTGGTTTGCAGATCATTTTGAAAGATGAAATCTCCCTCTTGGGAGAAAATCCTTGAATTCCAATTGATAACCGTGGGTCACTATTTCTAGTGCCCAGGAATCCTGAACATCTCTTGCCTGAGCAAAGAAAGAAAGTCTGCCCCCTACTAGATCCAGTCCCGGATCGGGGGCCACCCCTTCATGCTGCTTTGTGGAAGAAGAAGCGGGGGGTCCTCCTTTAAAGTTCCCGAAAGAAACGAAAATTATTCTGTTTACCCCTCATTTTAACCGACCTATCCTGAGGTAAGGCATGGCCCTTACCTCCTGTAATATCAGAAATGAACTCCTTCAATTCTGGCCCAAAAAGGGTCTTACCTTTAAAGGGAATAGCTAAAAGCTTATGTTTTGATGACACATCAGCAGACCAAGATTTGATCCACAATGCTCTACGTGTTAAAATAGCAAATCCTGCATTTTTTGCCGCTAATTTAGCAATTTGAAAAGCGGCATCAGTAATAAAAGAACTAGCTAGCTTAAGAGTCTTAATTCTATCTAGAATGTCATCTAATGGAGTCTCAACCTTAAGAGACTCTTCTAGAGCCTCAAACCAAAAAGCTGCTGCAGTAGTTACTGGAACAATGCAAGCCGTAGGTTGTAAAAGAAATCCCTGATTAACAAATAATTTCTTTAGTAGACCCTCTAATTTCTTATCCATAGGATCCTTGAAAGCACAACTATCCTCAATGGGTATAGTAGTACGCTTAGCTAGGGAAGATATAGCTCCCTCTACCTTAGGGACCGTTTGCCATGAGTCCCGAATGGTATCTGATATAGGAAACATTATCTTAAAATTAGGAGAGGGAGAAAATGGTATACCTGGTCTATCCCATTCCTTACTAATAATTTCCGAAATTCTCTAGGAACCGGAAAAACATCAGTGTAAGTAGGAACTTCCAAATATTTATCCATTTTACACAATTTCTCTGGAGGGATCACAATCATCCAGAGTCGCTAAAACCTCCCTAAGCAACAGGCGGAGTTCAAGCTTAAATTTAAATGACATAGCATCCGAATCTGTCTGAGGCAAAACATTCCCTGAATCAGAAATTTCACCCTCAGACAGTAATTCCCTGATCCCCAACTCAGAGCACTGTGAGGGAACATCGGAAATAGCTAATAAAGCATCAGAGGATTCAGTATTTACATTAATACTTGACCTACTGCGTTTACCCTGCAACACTGGTAATTTAGACAATACCTCTGTAAGGGTAGTTGACATAACTGCAGTCATCTCCTGCAGAGTAAAGGAATTAGACGCACTAGAAGTACTAGGCGTCGCTTGTGTGGGCATAAAAGGTTCTGACACTTAGGGAGAATTGGATGGCATATCCTGATTCTCTTCAGACTGAGAATCATCCCAAGGCACACTTACTTTATTTAAAATATGCTTTTTACATTGTAAAGCCCTTTCAGTACAAAAGTTACACAATGTTAGAGGGGGTTGCACAATAGCTTCTAAACACATAGAACAATGAGAAACCTCAATGTCAGACATGTTGAACAAACACTTATTTATAGCATAAAATAAACATCAGAAAAAACGTGTACTGTGCCTTTAAGAAAAGAAAAAATGAACTATTTTTCCAAAATGCACAAAAAACGTTAAATTATTCCCAAATTTAACTAAATATCGTTGGTTAATCCAAAAATTACTACACCCAGAAGCAAGGGGAGAAATAAGGCTTTAGAAGTACTTATATCAACATGTAGTCAAAAGATAGATAAAAATAAACTCTGCACCTCCAGCCCCCAGGGTACTTCGAATCAAGTTTCCAACCCTTCAGACCAGCTACACAGTCCAGGAGCCACCGAGTTACTGTTTCCTGCTGCTAAGCCTGAAGAAATTGCGCCAAAATAGGCTCCGCCCCTTAAGGTCAAAAGTCAGAGTAGGCCCAAACAACACCACATGCAAATGCAGTTTTGCACTAAAGTAAAAATACACACAAAATATAACCCTTAAGCATAAAAACCAATACGTTTTAAGTGCCAAAAATAAAAAACATAAAACATTGTTTTTATATATTGTCTCCCATGTCACATAATGCCCAAATATCAACTAATGATAAATATAAAATAGGGACTCCAGTAACACCCCTCTTATTAAAATAGGTTTTACTGCTTACCCCATTCCCATACAGGGAAATAATGCCAGCCAGTTCTGATACACCAAGTCTCCTCAGAAAAAAAGGCTGCACATACCTTAATGCTGCTTGTAGCATGAAACCGGTCTCCACACTGAAGATGTCTCATGGTTACCTTCAGAAGTCTTGTGGGAACCAGCGTGGATCTTAGTTACAAATGCTAAGATCATCAAACCTCAGGGCAAATATCTTCTTCCATATCCACCCGAGGAAAATAGTACGCACCGGTACCATTTAAAATAAAAAACTTCTTGATTGAAGAAACTAAAACTAACACCTCACTTAACCATGTCTTCCTAGGTATAACACAGGCAAAGAGAATGACTGGGGGTGGAGTCCGAGTCCATAACACTAGGCCTTAAGAGACTTTTTCTTTAAACCAACAGGCTAATCAGCACCACGAGGGTGACATGAACCCAAGAAACAGACAGCGCCCGATCAGTAGCTGCCTGGTACAAGAGCACTCCAGAATCTGTCTACGGTCCAAGAAAAATCGACCCAAAGGCTCGATGATATGAACTAGAAAACATAACTTCAGACTTAACAAAAGTATGCAACTTCCGAGTAAGTGCCCATGCGACCACAAAATCGAAAGTATCGGTTCCAGAGAAAAAAACACGTTCTCTAAACGAAAGTTATATCAGCCCTAAGCTTTATACAAAATAAATCGAATACATCCTATCTGGATCTAAAATAAAAGGCAGCACCCGCAAGTGAATGCCCAAGGGAAAAAAAGAAGGCCCCCTTCACCGAACCTCAGAACTGGAACCGATACATAAAATAAAGAAAAATGGGGTTACTTGAAAGTGTTAGGAGGTGCTGGGTCACCCAGGCATGTCTGAGAAGCAGCACCGAAGGCTGGCACTAGACTGGGACTAGCACACCCTCTGTCATGAAGGCCAGGCTGCAGAGACTCATCTCCATTAATCTGGATATAGGGCTAGAGAAAGAAAACAAGGTGCCTGAGATAATTGGCTCTATCAGGCAAGCAGGAAAATTAGCACGTCAAGAGGAGATTCAGTCTCATCTATATGATGTGGATGATGCCTTTTCCAAAAAGTTTGAGGTTTTGTTTTGCGGCCGTGTGATTGTGGCCCAGAAAAACGCCCCTCCTTGTCTAATAGACGACTGCATTGACAAGTTTAATCACGTTAGTTGTACCAAAAAAAAGGAACTTGAGTCACAGCCTGAAACCAACATTGGAATATTTTTGAGGGAAAAATTTCGATCCGTCTTCCAGTCAACAGTTAACGAAGATGACAAGAACAAGCCAATCCGCAAATCTTTCTCCCAGCCAGGGCTGCAGACTACAGCTTCTTTTACAAAAGAATGGAAGGACGGACGATGCAGCCTTCCTTGTTCCTTTGATGAAGATGAAATTTCTTTGGATATAAAGAACCAGAATGGGGAGGGGTGGAACTATGTGCAACCGACCGACATGGAGCAGAACCAGACTATGCTGTTCACGGTATAAAGGCCAGACTGCTTACAGTCTGCTCATATAACCTTGCTTGGATATAAAAGTTCAGAAGTTCTTCACAGGAAAACCTAAATATAATTGGATAATGGGATTATCAAGAACCATGTTTATACTCTTATGTAATAGTGTAACCTTTCTAAATGTGTTACTAAAATAATGTTATGTGTTCTCTCTCTCCTTATCTTGTGTCGATGCTCAGCTTGTGAGGTGTCAGCTGCTTATGTTGTCATGTATTCAGCTTGCACCTCATAGACTGAGTTGTTAAAGGGAAATTCTAATGCAAGAATTACATGCTCATTTTTGTATAACTAACTCTGGTTGAATATATGTTTACCCAGAGCCCCCCTCCCACTGCAAGGTAAAGTCTTGCTCGGGATCCACAAGCATTGTAGTTCTCAAGGGGAGTCAATCAGAAGCGACAATCACACACACAGCTGCCAGTTACTAGTCATGTATTGCTTAGGAACTACAGTGTTTGTGACACAGGAGCAGAACTCATTGAATTTTCAAGAACCTGGAAGTCACAGAGAGATGGGAGCTGCCTCCCATAGAAATTAGGGACAGTATACTGTAATTTTATTTTTTTTCCCTTAAAGGGACACTGGGCCCGAATTTGTTCATTTGTGGTTCTGAA